>NC_070643.1:17242067-17269567 GCF_947347685.1 Pleuronectes platessa | reverse complement strand
AAATAGGAAATTAAATCTCTCATTGTTCGATGCTCTTCTCTTCCAAAGGTCAATATTTTGCCAGTATAATGATAATCGTTGGGATGTCGGTCATCGCCACAGTGGTGGTTCTGCAGTATCATCACCACGATCCAGACGGAGGAACCATGCCAAAATGGGTGAGCTCACCCTCTCCGTCATCATGTCCAATAAATAATCAGTCACATACATCACGCTTTTTAAAAATCGTTTTCTTTAAATTGCTCCTCTCCATATATTCAGACAAGATGAATTCCCTCTGTTGATCTCTACATCAGCATTAAGGTGCCAGTCCCCTGCTCTGCAATTTTCAGTATCATTTATTTCTTCCATCTGTTTGTTGCTCTACCCTGTGCCCCTCCGCTGTTTGGTCTCATTCCTGTTTTCATTCTGTGACTTCCTCGGCGGTGACTCATCCGGCAGCATCAGTGAGCCGGCGTGTGTTCATCAAATGCCTCGACACACACTTCAGCTGGAGAGCGTTTCAAAGCACTCTGGATATGTGGGCGGTTTCAATCTGATTCAATCTTTTCTTTTACTCTTCTTGCCTCTTGTTTTATGCAAGAACTCCATCAAGACTTTATTTTTAAATTTTTTTCACAAAAGTTTTCCTCTAATATGACTGTATAAAAAAAAGTGAGTTATGAAAGAAGCATTGAAATGACATCATTAAATATAAAAATCATTTGGATCTTTCTGACAGATAAGGCAAGATAAGACATTTTTGGTATCATGTTTTTTTGCATTTATAGACGTATTTTACTCAATGACGATGTTTGGACTGCAAAGACAAATTGACAAGGCTCCGATACCCGATAGAAGTTTGGCTGTGTGAGGGTAGAGATGCTGTGTATAGACAAACTGCAAGGACTTCCTGTTCTATTGATGAATGGCCTGTTCAGACAGTCCGAGGGCCAATTAACGGGCTAATTGATGTGGTTCAGATGAGGGCATCGAACCAGCACAGTTCATAATTGCGGCTCGGACAAAAACAACATCAACACCAGGGACTGCACCTGGTCCGTAAACACATGCACTGGAGACTAATTGAGCCGTCATCTGGGCATTAGCTTCT
This sequence comes from Pleuronectes platessa, assembly GCF_947347685.1. Lineage (NCBI taxonomy): Eukaryota > Metazoa > Chordata > Actinopteri > Pleuronectiformes > Pleuronectidae > Pleuronectes > Pleuronectes platessa. The sequence goes on along the minus strand of NC_070643.1, from coordinate 17,268,474 downwards.
CATTAGAGGCCAGAAACCCATCTGGATGCTGTTGGGACAATATGGCATTTCAGGGGACACGTAGTTTGTGTCCAGATGAGAGGAAACGAGGCAGAGAGGGGACGAAAAAAAGGACAAGGGAGGGGAAGAAAGGAGAGAAGAAAAGGAATGGAAGGGGAGAGGGAAAAGGGAGATCAAGATAATAGAGGAGATAAAACAAACAGAGGAGAGGAAACACGGGCGAGAGGAGAGCAGGAAAGGAGGAAATGGGAAGGAAAAAGGAGAGAAGGAGAGAAGAGGATAGAGGACCAAACAGAGTGGAGTGGAAATAAGGAGGAGACCAAAGATTAGGAAAAACAGGAGAGTAAAAAGGAAACAGAGATGTGGAGAGGAAAGAGGGAGCAGGGAGAAAATAGAGGAGGATGGAGGAAAAGGGAGAATAGGAAAGGAGATAAAAAAGGAGAATAGAGAAGAGAAGGGCAAATATAGTGGAGTGGAAATAAGGAGGAGACAAAAGAGGAGGGAAAACAGAGGAAAGGAGGGAGTATTAGGAAACACAGAGACAATAAGAGGAGAGAGGATACAAGGAAATGAGTGGAAAAAGGAGGGCAGGAAAAGAAAGGAGAAAGAGGATATGAAACAAGGAGAAGCGGAAATATAAAGTGAATATAGTGGAAATAAGGAGGAGTGTTTGGAGACAGTAGACGAGGAGAGGATACAAGGAGCCGAAGCAGAGTAGAATACAGTCAAATAGAATCAAGGTTTGAATTCGTACCGACTTGCGAGCAGCAGCATCTTTTTATCTTAATGCTGCAGTTGACGGAAACATTACTGCTCAGCTCATTACGGTCTTGAAACAGAAAGCCCAGAGTCCATCGCAGCGATTCCACAGTTTGGATTTAAAGCTGCCTCCGCGAGTATTGTGTCTGCTGGGAATCCACTTAAAGCCAAAAAAGATCTCCTTTGCCTCAGGCTATTTCCCTGGGCGTCTGTAGTGAGGATCCCGCTCTGCTGCTCAGAGAAGTGCAGCGGCGTCTCGAACCCAAACGCAATGTTTGAAAAAGCACAGACGCCAGTGAGCAACAGAGGAGGCTGTTCTACAAGCTTAACTAGTTAAACGTGAAGGTCAAAAGGTCAAAGGTTTCAATGCTTTTAAGCTTTCTAATATTTTCTCATCCCTAATCTCTTTCTCAGCTTCTCCCTGTCTGCCATCCTCATCTTTAAACCTATATTTCCCTCCACAGGTGCAGCTGGTCTTGCTGCAGTGGGTAGCCTGGTTCCTGCGTATGAAGCGGCCCGGAGAGAATGACGACCCCGAGCGGCCCCCGTGCGCCCCCCACCTGCGCCGCTGCTCCTCGGGCTCCCAGAGCAACAGCCTCCCCAACGCTCCGGACCCCGTGCTCCATCCGCTGCACCCGCACAACCTGGCTCCTCTCCAGACAGGGCACCTCCAGACGGGGCACCTCCACCCGGGACACCCCCACCTCCACTCCCAGTCCAGCGCCAACAACGGGAACCTTCTTTACATGGGCTACCAGAGCATGGAGGACCCTTCGATGCTCTCGGAGCCCCTCCAGAGGAATAACATCTCGGTGGGGCCCCCTCGGGTAGCGGGAAGCCCGCCTGCGCACCTGTCATCTCAGTTCTGCAGCTCCCCACCGCCTCCCACCCCCAACATGGAAACCCTCGGGTGTCCCAGCACTGTCTCCAGCGGTGGGGGGTTCGGAGGTGGACCAGGAGGACATGGAGGGTGTTCGACAGCGGGGATAGGAGACCCCCAGCTCCAGTCCCTCCTAGAGGAGGTGCGTTACATGGCGGACCGCTACCGGGAGCAGGACGAGGCCGAGAGCGTGGCCGACCAGTGGAAGTTTGCCGCCGCTGTGATCGACCGTCTCTGTCTGGTGGCGTTCAGCGTCTTCAACATCATCTGCACCATTTCTATCCTCATGTCTGCTCCCAACTTTGCGACTGCTATCTCGAAGGACTTTGTTTGAAAGCAAAGAGGGGAAAAAAAAAGTGTGACGGGATGGATGAGGGGAATTAAATGTAAGATGACGGATGGAGTGGAACCTGGAAACACAATTTCCAGCCGACTGTGGGCTTTGTGATTTGTGATTGCGAGGGACTGGGAAATAGAAAAAGAAAAAAAGGAAATGGTTTTCTTTGCAATACTTTCTGTTTTGTAACTGGAATCTAAGAAGGGAACCGATGAGGAGGGAGATACTGGGTGAAGGTAGAATGAGATTAGGCTGATGCAGGGTTGCTTTATCAGTTCCTCGACAAGGTGAAACGGATTGTGGTTAATTCAGAGACTTTTCCTTAACAATTAGGGGAGAGGTGGGTCGGGAAGGGGAAAAGGAAGAGAAGATATCAGTCCTGTGCAACCTCAAATAACACTGTCTCTTAAAGCCAGGAGGAGATTGAGAGAAGACGAGAGGGAAAGAGACAAGGCAGAGATAGATGGGGACAGATAAATAAGACAGTCATTTGGACGTTTTATTTTCTCAAGGAGGCAGAGACCTTCACTCCCACACAATGAGAGGAGACTGCATCGGTTCAAGTGAAGTGAGGAGGAGAGGGAAAGAGACTTTTACAAGGACGGGCAACAAAGAGCGGTCAAGGCGGAAAGAAACTTCATCCCTCGTGTCATTGGCAGATTTGAGCGGAGTAAGCAGCTCGATGCTCGGGTATACAACCGTGGACCGAAAGATCAAGATCGAGAACGCTGCGGCGGCGTCGGCGAGGACGAACAGACGAAGATCTCATCTATTATTCAATCACAACCATCTAATGACCGTCAAATTGAAAGACCTGGGATAATCTTTAAGACTAATAAAGCTTCCAAAAGATGAAGTCCCCTCTCCCTGTGCAGACCACTTTTAAATCCCAGGGCCTTATCTCTTTGAGACGATTGCCAATCTGCAGCAATCAGGGGCGATCCAAAGCTCCTCGGCTGCGGGCACGCTTTGAAGCGCGTATCACGACTGAGCTAAACTGAATTAACTGGTCATCAACAAGGCGGTGGCCGGCGGCTGCACCACAGTGGAGGTTTGAACCATTAATAACTGATGAGGCACATACCTAACTGATCAAACATTGGATTTCTTATTAAAGGTTTAATAGCTCAAACAGGAGTTCAGGTCTTTAAATCAGCACAAATGTTAAGACCAAAATCCTCAGGCTAATGTGGAGTATAAGTAACATCCCATCAAATTACTGTCAAATCCCCTCAGGGGTCTAGAGCTTCAGTACCTTCCTGCACAGTGTGTAGCACACAGCCCGATGCCCATTTGTTCCCTAATAAAGAGGTAACTCTTAAAATTGGACCTCAATTATATATCCATTCTTTCCATCATCTATGCTGCTTATCTTTTAAGGGTCGCAAGGGAGCTGGAGTCAAGCCCAGCAGACATTAGGCAAGAGGTGGTGTATCAACCCTGAGAGTTCAGTCCATCACATGACAAACATTCACCCTCACGCTTACCTTCAATTCAGAGTTTAGAATCATAACCCCATACTACATGTCTCTGGACTGTGGGAGGGAGCTGGAGCACGAAACCCACACATACCTTGTAATGACTTGCAAACTCCACACAGAGAAACCCTGGCCTAACAGGGATTCAAACCAACAACCTTCATGCTGCCCGAGAACTATAGCTTCATTTGATTCCTAGAAAAAGCCTCAGTCAAGTTTGGGTCAAATATTACTCAAACAAGAGCAAATAGGGATCAGCTGTGGATTAACACACATTTGGTCCTGAATTGATCATCTATTGTTATTGATATTATTATTCATTTCAATAAGAAACATATTGACAGTGACGTGTTTTCCCCACCATCTCTTTTGTTAGACAGTATATTTACCACATTCCTTACCAGAGCCCAGGGGTCGATGCCAATACAGATATTAAGTAAATAATTTCCAAAACCGATATATAAAGTTTGGCAATGAAATCCTAAGACGTTGTTATTACACACTTATGACAAAGACGTAAACTAAGCTTGATATCTTACAGTTAAAATTACATAAAGTTTGTTATGGATAACTATAAATAAAAAGGAAATATATACGACCACATATAAAACTTCAATTGAGAAATGTTTTTGTTTTTCTTTCAAGTACAACGTAGACATGACTGAGCCTGTTCTGCATTGTGTGTTCTGTACAATAAAACTTTTCATATCAGCGTAAATACAAACTGCTCATATCGGAGGATGTTATCAACCAGCTGATAAATCCGTCCGGCTCTTTTCCTACGATCTCTGTCATCTTGGGCTGTAAACGTGCATCTCACTGTGAACTGCCACAGGCTCAAATCCCTTATCTCTACACCTTCCTTCATCTCCTGTCGTCTCTCACTTCCTCTCGACAGTCAAGTCCCCTCGCAAGCGGAAAGTCAACTTCCTGTCGGAGGGGACGGGTGGAGGGGGGGGGGTTTACAGAGGGATCTTCTCCTTCCTGCACATACTCACCCCGAAAACAGTCTCATCTGTACAGGACCTTTCTCATCCTGAAAATGAAGGATCCCCACTCCTTATATATATATATATATCTTTTTTTTTTTCTCTCCCCCCCTTTGGTCTGCTGTGCTCCCCATCTCTCTGTGTTGACAGAGGCTGGCACGGCCCCTGAAAGGAGGAGGAGAAAAATGACAGGGCGAGGGCACGGGAGGAGGAGAGAAAGTGCTGACGCGCAGGCAGAGCTGGACAGGGCCTTAATTGATCACTCGTTCAGGAAGAAGAGAAAGGGGGTGGGGGGTGGGGGAGGGTTAATGGGGGAAAGAGGGTGCATACTGGGTAATTCATCGGATTTATGAGGGACAGAGGCGGGGGAGATGGGCGCTGCAGACAAGCATAACTCAGTCACAGGCATCAAATGAAAGGCCACCGCAGTATATCACACCACAAGGGAAAATACTGCAAGAAATAAACAGAAATTACAGAAACATTTTCGCGCAACCATTTGTCCATCGTGTGTGTGTGTGTGTATGTGTGGACTCCAGTTTGTCACTCAGTAAGTGTGTCAGACTCAGGGCCGTATTTACAGTCATGTGCTGGTTCCTTGGTCCCTGTTTCATGGGCTGACTCCTTTTCTCTCCAAGGTAGAAAAATGTGCAGTGCCAGCAATCTAGCGGCACTTAGATTTACTGTGTTCACTCAGATGGAATAAAAGAACGTGTGTAAAGACGGTGTGTGTGTGTGTGTGTGTGTGTGTGTGTGTGTGTGTGTGTGTGTGTGTGTGTGTGTGTGTGTGTGTGTGTGCACAGGGAAGATGAGCTGCAGGGTTCACACATGTACAGAATCAATGAGTGGTTGTTGTTTTTTCTCCCCACCCTATTCTCCTTTAATAAAAAAGCCTCAGATATATTTGAGCAGATGGGTAATTCCAGCGAACCTCACTGGAGGCACATTAGGCCGCACGCAGCTCCACGGCTGTGTAAACCTGGCGGTGATTTGAAAGCTAAAAAGATGGAGTCACTCCAAAGCATACAAATGAACCAGAGAGAAACCCAGGGGTTAAACAAGACTAAACACACCAGGGAAAAACCATCAAGTGGCAAATGCTCTGCATAAAAACATGAATTCATACCTACTGACACATTAATATTCCCACAGCACATTAGTTACATACATGTGCTTGCACACCTGTTAACTGGACGGCTCCCAGCATGCTGTGCTGCATGATTACGTCCCGACATCTTGCGGTTGAGGCCGATCAATGCCTTTTAATTACCAAGGGCCCAAAGCGCTGGTCGATGCTGCTGATGAGAAGCACGGAGGGAGAGAGAGAGGGACTGAGGGAGAGGGGGAGGGAGAGAGAGAGAGAGCGGGATGCTCCGGACAGGGATTGATGCTCACTCCTCCCAGCGAGCCTACCTACACATGTGTTGTTAGGCTTGATTAATCCTGCCAACCCACATTCACTCAGTTCACAGACCGCCGTTTAACCAGCCCAGGCCATCGAGGTCATAAGGTCAAGTCAACAGGAGGTGTCCTGCCCGAGGAACACAGGCCCCTCAGCCAGTAAGTCAGGGGTGGCTGGCTGCTCTGTACAGCTCCGATCTGGTGAACGTTACCATTAGGTTTCAAGTTGACTGAGTTTTGATTTCTTTGCTCGACTGGTGGAAGATTAGGGAATAAAATGCAACTGGCAGAGGCAGAAATTCGATTGTTGATTATGACTCTATGTCTAATATGAGGAGAAAAGTTTTATGTGCACAAGTTGCATCACAAAGATCTGAGGACTTATCGGTTATTTTCCTTTTATTTATTCCACAGAGCAGAAGTTCACTGGTGGAAGTAAAAAAAAAAGTCTTTCATCACAATCTCTGAATGAGATGAAACGAGTTTCTTCCCAAGATGTTCTTCACCGTTATAGAACCCCAGTGGATTGGATCAAATGTAAATGGTCTGTTTTTGTAAAGAGGTTTTCTTGTTTTCTTTTCTCGATCACACACTTCTGGCACTTGGGCACACAGAATGGTGGAGCCGGGGATCGAACACTGATGTTTTGGTTGGTGGCCAACCCGCTCTACCTCCCTCTAAAAGAAACCAACATAAAAAAAAGGGAAATAGAAACTGCAGCTTGTTGCACTTCACTAACCGTGTCTAAATATTCAATTGTGTTTAAAACTCATGATGGTGCAGTTGGTGTGACAAATTTAAAACCCATCTTCAGTTTCCCGTCTCTGGAGGATGTTGCAATTCCGTTCAAATGAAATGGGTTTACGCAAATGAAGTAAAACTAACAGGGATAATCTGGAGCTTCTGTGCATGGAGGGTGTCAGAGGAGTCCTGATTTAAAACTGTTGTGCCTTTTAATTACTCGTTACATAACTTGCTTGCAATGTAATGTAATTAGAGATTGCAGACCCGTCCTTCCATTCGGAGACGCAAACAAGGAACAGACAAACAAAGAAAAGCTGTTTACTTGTCTTGTGCGTCAGAAAAGACGAGCACTAAATCCAGCTGTCTATAAAACCTTAAAGATTAACTGTTTCTGTGTGAAACAGTAAAGTCTTAATCACATGTTGAAATATCCCCAGAGACAAATAATGTGGAAACAAACTCCCTGGAGTTCTATTCCCTTGTTACAGAACCAAGATTAAGATTTAGTTTTTTAAATAATTTAGACTATGACTACAGATTAGTATTTTAATTTCCTAGCAGGCTATGGTGGAGCAAATGCTATTCTATGTACTGCTGGATAGTTTCATATGTAGATTCGTCAGAAATGTATAATATAATAAACCTCTTAATATCCAAAGTTAGAGTTAGAGTTAGTAATTATAATAGTAATAATAATAATAATAATAATAATACTGTGGTTATGACTGTTAAATGACCCGGACATTAGATGCTAATGTTGGCTACAGGCAGTTAGAATGTGAATGTACTTGTACAGGTAGTGTTGTGTTAATATGATTTACTATCCATACAATTTCAATATCATTTACTGTCACAATGTATATATTCTGCCTACATTGTACATTTTCACTTTTCTCCTTTTATATTGTGTCATGACTCGTCTATTACTTTTCTGAGAGGGGATTTTAATATCCTGTTCTGGTGCCGTTCCAAGGCCCATTTCTCCGTAGTGGGACTAGAGGATCATCTATTTATGGACTAACAGTAGTTTGTAGAGTCTTAATTAAGATGAACACTGAGACAATTCAAATGAGTATAAACAAAGCAGTTTAAATTCTACTCTCTTAGTGAGTGCAGGTGGAGACGAGTCTAAAGAAAGGAGCTCTCTCACGCCAGCGGTGCCAGTGAGGTTTGGGTCCACAGGGGGCTTTAAGAGGTTCTGTATTTTGGGCTTGAATAATGCTTCGGCTCAGTGTCCCACTGTAACCCCACCGTGGACTTTAACAGCCCCTGTAGAGTCCAGAGAACAACATAAAGATCTGTGCAGCATGTGACCATCAAAATGTCACAGAGCTTGTTCCAATGCTGGAATAATGGGCCTCTGGACCTTTTATTAGCAGCTGCACTCCCTGCTGTGGGACTTGTAACGTATTGAACAGCACTACTCTCTTTCCTGCAGAGAGGAGAGTGCTTTCACGGCAGGAAGTGTGATATTTTAAAAAGGAGACTGGACAATAACACAATTTGTGTAGCACGCAACAGACGGACATAATTTAGATCCCTGCTAATCAAGCTGAAACGTGGGGCATTTGTTAATATGTTTTCTTTTCTGTACTTGTGTTCTCATTAATTCTTAGGATTGCAGTCTATATAAAGATGGAGGACGTGTCTCCTCTTCCTGCCATCATTAAAAAATGAAGCTAAGATATCTCCGGAGTCGAACGCTGCCATTTTACGCATTTGTGCAAGTGGTGATCGGGAGATGGTGCCGCAGTGGCAAGGTCCAACTGATTCACAAGCTAGACCAATCACGAGTCAATCGTGATGTTTCATCCAGTTTCCACAGCATCAAATAATGAATCAAAACCTAAATGAGCACTTGAACTAGTTCGGACCACTTCCCACACTGGCCTTCAGGGGGCAGTCAAGATGCTTTGGCTTCACTTCAAGTCGTCGAGCTTTAAATACGGTCTGTGATCTGAAAGTCGTCTTTGGTCCGTTTAGTCACTTGTTGAGCTTTAGATGGACAAACTGTATTTTTTTGTTAATCCTCCTCAAGCTAGTGAACTGGGGACGAGCGTTAGTGAAATGTCTCCCACCAGCGAACTGTCCCCTTCGCTCCCCGTCATGATCATCCCGTCTTCATTCTCATCCAGTGGACTGTGCCAAACAATTTTGCTCTGAAGATTTACCACCAGGCAACTCAATAAGAGCTGCATTTGCATAAGCACCTCCCACGCAGACACAAATTACAGGACTCATCTCCTCTAAAGGGAACGTGTCAGAGTAAACCTTGAGACCAGCAAACAGAGCATGAATGACACTTCTTGAATGGCAGCCGACGAAAAAGATAATCTTATTGAAGAAATATATTCACGGCCTTAAGATTTTGACCAATTACAATTTGAAAGACATTAAAACAGGTTAATTGGTCCCAGATGAGCGCTCGCTGCTGCTTTACATCTTGATGGTCTTGAGGTTGGCCGGGTCTCGCTGGCCAGGAGGTGAATCCATACATTGATAAAACACAACCCGAGCGTTTTAGCATTTAACCGATGGTAAAAAACAAAACTCCTCCTGGAAGCCAATTCACATTACGGCCAACATTAGGAAAATGACCTCTGTGGTTCATCTCATGTCCTGCAGAGAGAGAGAGTGAATAAAAGAAGACCAGCAGCAATTCCCCAATATATAACTTTATTTAAAATATTGTTACAATTTATTACTCTACACAACATTTTCAAATCTTTTTGTCCTTTTTCTTATATTGGTTAGTAAACCTTTGTGTGTGTTTTTTTTTTTAAGATATAAAACTCTCCATGTTGTAGCGTAGTTCAGCATCAGGTGTTAATCGACGTCTTAGTAAACAGCTCGTTACACTGTGTGGTTTAGCTAATCCTCCATCTGTGGCCCACACACTAAATTAATGATTTGACGGCGGCTCGAGCATTGTTCACTAAAATTTCCCCAATAGTTAAAATTTCTGCTTAAATAAATAAAAAGTTTTTGAGTTGGAGAAACAAGAGTGCATTTTGTCCAAAAGGATATCGTTTTTAACTTTTCTCTTTTTTTTTAAAACAGCTATTTACAGGTTATGCTGAAGACAGACAAACAAGACTTAAGGTTTTTTAAACTGATGCCTACGCGTCATGGAAAAGCCCTGTTTCAAAGCAACGGACAGAAAGTAATTACATAGAAGGTTAACACTTTTCACACAGCACTTGGATCCAACCCTTCATTTTTAGTAATCGGCGGGGCACGTCAGCTGAAAGTAGAAGGCCAGCAGCTGATGCCCCCCCGAGCTCGAGCTGGACGTGGGTTCCAGAGGTCGACAAACATCGAGTCTACACACAAGCGCTGTTGATGAGACTGACGCGGCAGCTCTGACTGACAAGGTCGCTGTCGAAGGCGAGGACGCTGCTTCTCACACTGGAGCCCGAGAGCCCAGTGAAATGCTTTTTCATCTTGAAATATCAGAAAAGATCTGGTACGTTATCTGCAGCTGAATGAGGTTGGGTGGAGATCAGTGATGATTTGGCACATGAGACTCGGAAGAACTTTCCATAACAACTGCATCATTTTCGACTTGCATTTCAACAGCGGGTTTTGACGAACACAAAAGTTTCTGAGTTCCATGTGCAGTCCTCACACGAAGCGACATGTTTGTTTTACCGTGACACATTCTTTATATCTGTAAAGTTCAAATCGCTTTTCCATAAATAATCTTTCTCTTGCGAGCTCGGCCTGTTCCAGCATCTCAGACACGAAACACAGGCGGCCCACAGCACAGTGCACACTGACGAACAAGAACTATTATCAAACACGGGGCCGACCGCACAAAGACGAGCTTCTTAACATTCCTGTCATCTCTCTGCTTTCAATTGAAAAACCGTTATCATGACATTTATCTCACTGGTGGCCCCCGAGACGGACGACAACTGACAGTACACACACCAGCCAGCCACTGACGGCGAGCGGAGGACGGCACCTGGCGTAGACGAGCCGGAGAAAACACAAAAATTCATATTTTTTAAAAACAGCAGTTTTCTAAAGGCTTATTCACAGCAGCACGAGCCACGGGGACGTACAACAAATATCAAACGGTTGAAAAAAAACAACACTGTTTTGAATACATGGTCGGGAGGGGTGAGTCAGGCGGCTGACGGGAATAAAAGGAACACCGGGTGTGTTGAGCCAACGTGGTGCTGCCACGGCAACCACATCCCCCTGTGATGACGAGGAGACCAACCTGGAGTAAGAGCTGAGGACAGGACAGACCAACACACACACACACAGACACACAACCCAACGCAATCTAACCGACACTCCCTCTACAGCTTAGAAAAGGGAAAAAAAAAAACCTCATGGTTGAACAGCTTTAATTCTCGTCATCCATCTCTAAATTGGCCATTACTTGAGCTGTCAAAATGACCATCCAGCAATTTGCACATTGCAGTGTCCCTCTCAATCCAGCCGTCTCCGGGCTGAGTGTAAAACATACATCATTCTGCCACAGTTTGGGACGGACATGTATTGCTATAGGCTGCTGTGTAACCGACACCTGTCCTCGAGAGGCAACGACGGGGGGGAAACAGAATAGCTTTGTGAGGCTGCATTTAGCAATTTTGTCAAACCGGGAAAAAAAAAAACACGGAGCGGCAGGGCGACGGGGACATGTGTGTGTTTGTGTGTCAGTGAATCTGAGCTTGACAATAGGAGACGCCTCCTATTTGTCTCCATCTGTCTGGCATCTCCACTCTCGCATAGATAGAAAAACCTCTTCATTTACTGGCTCCCACACCGATAGCTCATCAGACACGTCCAATCAGAGCATGAAAGCTTATCAGCAATGTCATTGATAGACATAGAGGACACAAAACACAGCGGCCACACACACACTGACACACACACAGACACACACACAGACACACACACACACGAGCCTGCTCCAAGATGAGGGACTGAAAAGCAAATTATGACCAAACCTTGACATGAAATAGACGTTTTTATCAAACCAGAAGCTCAAAGCTTGACTGTGCGGAACTAGAGACCGATAAAGTTGAAGCTGCTCTACAATTCAGCGTGATTCAATAAAAACATCAGTCCACTTTCAGGTTTTTTTGGATGCCGCCAGAAGGTTGAGTGAGGGACAAGAGCGAGTCAGCCATGGAATTGGCCGAGTTAAAGCTACCAGCCCTTCGTGGGATAAACAAAACTCGTATCGCAGGAGAACTCTGTGCACTATTTCCCCGGAAAATTTTAAAAACACAAATAAACCTTCGATTTTGTGAAGAAAAGCTAAATAAAACGACGTTTCCAAATCGAAATCAATCTGTGTAAATCAGACAAGTGTCATATAATCATTTCTTATGCACACACGGCTAATACTGTTTCAATTTTTAAGAGGCAGACAGATGCCTGCGATGCTCTGTATGCTGATGGCTGTGGTTGCAGTCGCACAACTTCATGCACCATCTACACTCAACACGTACACACACACATACACCATCTGTCCTCCTGACGTGGTTAATGGACAAACTGCAGCGGAGGAATACTTTTGGGTGAGTGACAGAGCCCGAGGGAGCACTTCATAAGATTTCTACCTCTTCAAAGACCCACATCTACATTTATCTTACACTCTGCTGCCCCCTGCTGTACGTTCAGGAAAACAGCAGCTCACCAACTCAAGACCTCTCTGTCCCCCCCCCCCCCCCCCCCCCGCACTTATATTCATATTCTGTCGGCCAGATTGCTTGTGCAGAACATGTGACATTACAACATCATCAAAGCTTTGGCCCATCAACCCTTTTTGTTCAAGACATCACTCTTGCACAGAGCCGAGAAGGAGAAAGCCTTTTCCTCTCAACTGCGCAAAAATCACCACAATAAAACACTTGCAAGTGGGGGTGAATACCCATACTGACATTAATGGTTGACGTGGTTTTCAAGTAATGAAGGTTAGACCAGAAGACGCGACGAATGGATATTAGAAAGAGCAGCTCGAATGCAATTCAGTTAGTGTTTCATTGTGTTAAGTCAATAAACCAATTATTAGAGGTCTTACATTAATCTATCAGATTGTTAAGCAAACACAGAATTAAAAACGTGTTCCCTCCCGTCAGATTTTGTTTAGTTGTTTTAGTTACATGTGTGTCGCGGATGTTTCCGGGCAAAGACAGAATACTTCTGACCTCACGGATAGAAAACATCATTTTCGTGTTAATGTCCAGCATCAGTGTGAAAGCACGACTTTGCCTTCTTTGTCACTAACTGACAGAAGTGAAAACCCTGCTTGTCTGTATCGCTGCCTTATTGTTTTCTCCTCCGTCGACACAGCTCGGTTCATCAGCAGACAGCGGCCACGTCGAGGGGCCTCAGGCGGAGTCTCTCCAGGTGGGAGACCCGGGCGTCGGGACCCCCCCACCCCCCCCCCCCCATTGCTTTGAGCAAACGCTGCGGTTGACGCTGACCAGTCACACACACACTGTACATATGTGTTAGATCTCAACCGCAGGCGAGAATTTTGCTCGTGTCCTGCCACATCTCAGGGAGATGGTATGGAGGAAAACAACAAACACACTATGGAGATCTAGTAAATGACATGAAAGCTGACTTGTGTTAACTTCCATTGCTCTTCTTGCTGTGTGTATCCCTGGGTTCGGTTACGTGTGACTGTTCCAATTTCCCACATTCGTCACTTCCAGATTTCGGGGAGGCATGGATCGCCCTCCCAGTCCGTCACTCAGTCCTGTGTTTGTTGATGGGCGCTCTCAGGGGTGGCTGTAATGATGCAAGTGGACCAGTTCTAGTTTGTGTGGTGAACGATGGTTTTAGGAAGTTGCAATCTCCCCCCCTAGGTGGCGCCATCCCTTTTGCTGCGTCTCCAGAGGAGGCAGAATCTCTGGAAAGGAGAGACAGTTTGGGGGAGGAAGTTTAAATGATGGGCTGTTTTAGAACATCATGCGACTTATGAGACGGCTTCCACTATACAACAGAGATGTCAGTGTGTCTGAGTCTGTCCCTTTGGAGCAGGATGTTTCCCTCACCTTGTTTCTGAATGACTTCCTTTCCCTTCTCAGCTTCTCTGTCTTTAGCTGTTCACTATTTCCTCCGTCGTACAACTCCTTTTGTATCTTTCCTCATTCTTGGAATTCGCACTGGGTCGTCCACATACTTGTTTCGCTTGTCTTGTTTATTTCGTTAGCCAAGGGGGAAATAGTTTCAACTTCCCCCTGATGACTCTGACAACGAGTCACATGCCCCAATGTGCATCTATTCTGAATTCCTACTTCACTCCACCAGGATGTGTCTTCTCTCAGCAACCCGATAGCCTCGGAGGAGAATTTACTCTCCTAAGCTGTTAAGTGCTCTGCGAGGCTCTGGTGAACAGTCTATAAAATGTCTCTGCAGTTTCTGCTCCACTTTGTTTAGTTCCTTATAATGAAATAGGAGCGGCAGAAAAGAGATAAAACAATACAAGCGTTTCTGAATGTGCCTCTTCTAGGGCCAGGTGTAATTTAATGTCACTGAACTTAAAATGCTCATAAACCTGTTAAGGATTCCCATATATTTTGTCTCACACTGTACTTGCCTGTATCCTCTCCCTGTCCTTGCCCTTTTAGTTTTTTGCCAGACAGGAAACTTTTGCATAATTCATTGAGCTTGATGAGTCCTGTCACTCTAATGGCTGGCATCACATCTGAATACATATTTCTTCTGGATTTGCTCCAGACAAAAATCAAACCTCTTAGTGTTCAGTGTGCGTTCTATCAATTTGGATTTAGGGGGGGAGGGGGAACAACTTGCTACTCACCAGTGTTACTGCAGTTTTTGTTGTCTTTGTCAGATGCCTCTTCCTCAACCTGAGAGCCAAGAGATTTACACAGAAGAAATAAAAAGAAAACAGGTTAGGTGTATTCCTGAAGGAAAATGCAATCATAAGCTAAGTTTAGAGTTTCAAACTTGGCACGGAGTCATGTGCTTCCCGGAATGTCAGAGGAAAGGAGTGGTCCTTACCTGTTTCCTCCACTTCAGCTCACAAAAGACCCGCTCAAAGCACTCGTGCATGTAGTTAAACTGGGAGAAAGAGGCAAACACAATTGTTATTCAGCCTTTAATACACAAACCAGTCTGCAAAGTAAGAAGAATAAGTTGTATTTCTATCCATTGTGTTCGCTTCTCCTTACTGCAGCTTTAATTACACGCGAAATTCTTCTAGAACTTACAAGACTGGTCATTCTAAAACGTTAATACCAACATCGCGAATACATTGATAAATAAACAGATTGAAATGACAAAAAGCAGATCACTCACATATGGAGTGAAGATCTTGACCCAGCGAGGTTTCTTCTCCCCTCTGGCGTACTCGAAGCAGAAAGCCATCCCCTCCTCGTCAGTGTCCCAGCGCTGCATCTCCCCCCACTCAAACGCTATCACCTGGTTCTGAGGAAGACACAGTGGGTGGACACTGGATAAGTCTCGTGCATATGTATGGTTCATCTTAAGGTTTGATTCACAAGTCACTTGGGAGGAAATGCTTTAATCAATAGATGCAGGTATAACCATATCTTTACTGAGACTCAGACACACACTCACCTCCAGCGTGCCATCCTCCGTGCAGGCGTGCAGCTTGAAGTGATGGATGCTGATGGCTGTGATGACATGTCCTTTCCTCCTGGAGTCGCAGGAGCAGTGTGGGAACGCCACCTCGTTGTAGCCCTCACACGTCCGCAACAGGCTCAGGTACTAAAGGATACGAATTATAGAGCATTATGGATATGAAGTCAAACACCTCTAAAACCCTAGTTAACGATAAAGGTGATTTCCATCTTGATAAATTCTCCATGTTACAGAAAAAATTTGTTTATTGCTCAAATTTAAAGTGGCTCTAGTAAATTATCTGTAATTTATGTTAAAAAAAAAATTGCAGGATGTATATTTCATTTATATATACTTATTTTTATAGAAATATGATGATCTATCTGTACACATAAGAACCCAAAAGTCCACAGAGGCAGCCTTGTTGTTAAACTGTCTAATAAAACATTTATTTATTCATCAAGTGTGCAGCTTTTCCTTCAAACATTATATTTCAACTCTGAGACCAAACCTCATCTTCCAAATTAGAACATATTTCAACACCAGAGCCTGCAGTAAACTATCAGTGGGCTTGGCGAGTCTCCTCGGGACGAGGGTGCACACTATCTCACCTGGAAGAAGGGCCGTCAAAAACTTTCAAACAGTACTATTTGGATAAACTGACGACAGATTCAAAGTCTAAATAGTAAATAAATAACTTTCTCACTTACAATGCTCATGCCAATGCCCACCTCTCACCATTCCCTTCCTAAAGCCCCTCTTGTGTAGCCTTTATATCTCTGCTTTCCTTTTTGTATCTCCTTTGCCCTCACTATATAAATGTATAACATACTGTAATGAGAATACCAGCTCATTACAACTGTGTCTCATGTTTGAATGTGCAAAAAAGACTCCTGTTGAGCATTGAAAACTGGCTTCAGAATACAAATAATGAAAAGCAGTGTCTACATTTTAATGAACCACTTTGGAAACAGGATTCAACGCTCTGAGTATTAATTTCTTTCCTTTCATTCCTCTACATTCACCTTCCTGTGTCTTTATCATGCAAATCCAGACTTGTTTGTGCAAATTTGGACTTCGTCAACAAATAAGCTCAGTGAAGTACATGTAAATGAGGGTTGATTTTATATTCATTTTTCTAAGGTTTCCCTTCTAAAGCTTGGAAATGTGCTCGCTGGCTACATAGTTATGAATTCCACTTTGATTTAATTTTCTACAAACACCAATACATATTCTGACATGTAAAAACTGTGTTATCCTATTCTGTCAATTATGAATAAGTTGAGGTTTTGGTGATGGCTCTGGTCACCAGGCAAAAAGTGCAGTGATCCCAATCCCCTCCCCAAACAAAGACTGGTTTGTTGCACTGACCGTGGCCATCTTGCGCTGCTCTGCCAGTTTCTGCAGCTGGTAGGATTTGTCCTCTGTTTTTATGAATCCCTTCTTCACATCATCCAATGCCTGGTCAGACAGGGGGGGTGGGGTGGATGGAGGGTTAGGGTGGCATGAAGAGATACAACACCATTTACATTTTATAAGTAGATATTCTGGTTCAAGTTAGTGAATTCGTCCATTTATAGCACTAAGCCCTCGTAAGTTCAGCTATAATTGATATTCCCATAATAAAAATCATCAAATGACAATGTGAAAACAAGGTGAGCAGTGATTTCCATTATTTAGACAGGACTGTGACAGCCCACTCCTAATTGTCCTGTCAGTTCCTTAATGAACGGAAAATAATAACATAAAAGATATCTAACGTGGTGTTTTGCTGTTTCTGTCTCCTCTCTATTTCTGAAATACTAAAATTGGACCGATCATGGAAAACACGAGCAGAACGTCTTCAGCAGAACTCAGCACAACAGTGAACTTGGCTCATTAGCCATTCACAATAAGCCCCCACCCCCCCCGGTTTGGCATTAATTATTACGGGTGGTAAACCCAATGCTGGTAAACACAATGCAACATTTAGTGGCATTAGAACCAGATATTTCCCTTTGGAGCTGGTGGAGACCGACTGAATACTGTTACAATCACCAGGTGGCAGAACCCAGGTGTCCATTGCAGGTTTAAATATTCTAGTTGGTCTCGTTTATCAGGAATGTAAGAACTGTGCTGTGTTTCCTGGCAGAAATCTTCCTACCACATCACGTCTGAATCTCACGTGACTAACAGGCTCCAGGTAGTGACCTTTGTTGGTCAGCGGCCAGCCTGAAGGCTGCTGCCAAAGCTACGGCTATTTTTAGTGCATTTGCATTAGAGGATTATTTTTTCCACTTCACACTTATGCTTCAAAAATTGTGGCAACTGGCTTCAACTGGCTTTTAGAATATCATGTTACTCTGGCTTCCTGTATAAATCCACAGGAGGTGGTCTTTCAAAGCAATGGGCTCTTTGTTTCAGATTTATTATGTAATTTGTGGGCCTTTGAGATAGTGGCTTAATATTTTGTTAAGGATGTGACTTGTTAGAATGTCAGTGGCAGATAAGGGTAAACCTTTTTGTCCATTACTGACATCATATCGGGAAACTAGCCTGACAAATGGAAATTGTTATTATGGCTGGACTAATTATCTTTTTAATCACAAGATACTATGATTATATTATGTTTTGATTGTATAAAATAACAGATATACACAGATTCTGGATGACTGAACCTCTATGTGTTTACAATGATTAAAATGCAAGAGCCATAGTAAAAGCAGAAATCTGACCACTAGACAGAGAACAGGAAGACTGAGGCCAGCGTAGATGGGCAAAAGAGAGTAAACTTATTCTGTAAATTTCCATGATAATGGCAAAAATTATTCATTAACATTCAGAAAGAAGTATACAAACTCTTTGAGGAGACAGAAGATGTAATTTGATAATTGTGCCCAGCTCCCATCAGGTTGTAGCAAATGAGATTCAATTATCCTTATTACCTGGTGAAAGCAGTAGTGCAGTGCCAGCGGATTGTCTCTCAGTAACTCCTCCTCCTGGAAGCTGAACAACCACTTGCGGAGCGCCAAGCAAGTCCCCGGCACCGCCGACGTGTAGTTCTGCACGTAAAGCTTGTGGGGAAACTCGTTGGGCGCCAGCTTCCGTACTGTGATGAAAAAAAGAAAGCAGGAGAGGGATATTGAAGTGGACAGCGTGGGGGTGTTCAGTTTAGTCATTAAAAAGATAATTCATAATAACCTGCATTAAAATTACCCTCAATGTCCAAAACTGCAGACATACCCTGAGGCCCATTGAATCAAACCAGTGGGAGGATGCAGGTCTTTATTTAGACCTGTACCATTCCCATCTTTATTTAGTGGTCAGAATTTGAAATCAAGCGTGTGAAACATGCTAAGTGAATTTTTTTCTGTTAAACATCCGAAACATGAAATACACACAAAGTTCTTACCAAAGGAATGGTTGATGACCTCAAAAAGGGCGAAGTAGCTCGCCATAATACTGTCCATTCCGACCTTCAACACTAACGCCTAAAGGAAGAGCAATACAGTCAGTTATGTAAGAAAAACATTGTTTGGAAATTTGTATTCACACTCAATCTGCGAATGTTGTTTTCTTCCAGTGTAAACATATGTTTGCATCGATGGAATATCAAGTATTTAGAGTAGATTGGACTTTTTAATCTTCTATGCCACAACTAAAGCTAAAAACTGAATGCAAAGTCCAATTTACACTTTCAAACTATGGGGGCAATGATGTGTGTAAAAGAAAGGTTAACAACTCGTTTCAGCAGATGTCATGTGATCTCACCTGGTACACCTGGTCCGTGGTGCTGTTCTTGCGGACTCTGACGGAGATGGTGGTCTTGTCTGGCAGGGCTATCCGCAGCTCTACATCTGTCACTCCATTGTAGTTCTGCACAGAGGAGCAAAACACTATGAGGACAAAAGTCGAGCTGCACTGACTCATCTGTGGATGAACTAAAAGTGAGTTCTCTGTTGTATGAGAGTGCAATGAATGCAATTGTTGTGTTAGTGGATTTAAAACATAAACATAACAAAACCAGAAAGTCCTTTTGGTAAGACGTCCTAATCCTTTTTAAGTTTTTCTGTCAGTGCAATTAGTTTTAGTAGGACTTTATCTGCTGTGCTACAGTAACCTCTACAAACACTAGTAAGCCTATGTAGTTAACTGATGTCCACATTGGTTGGCAGGGCAGCCATACAAAGAATGAAACTAAACGGCCATAAGTGTTGTTGAAAGTAGACGGGAGAAGGTTAAATAAATACATTTAAAAAGTAATTTAAGTCCCTAACATTCTCTTGAATGGCCCCATTGGAGTTTCTGAGCTCGACCTTGGGAAAGGCACATCAGATAATGTAATAAACAACAACTGATGTGGAAGTTAAACATCTGGGAAAGTTTTGGGGGAAAATTGGCCTTAAAAAAAACAACTCAGAAAGAGATAGATCCAAATCTTGTGTTGCTTTTTATTCAGTCACCACAGTCTTTAGACAGAAAATATTGGGAAACAGTGATATGCAAATGAGTGTAATAATCAGAGATGCATACCTCGTCTGATTCCGAGAGAAACTCCTGCATGATGTCACTCTCCCCGATCACCCGCACAGAGCAAACTGGAGACACACAACACAGACAAGGATGAAGAGAAAGAGAGTGTGGGGGGGGGGGTTGGGGTGTTCACAATAAATTAAATAAACACTGACCACAGCCAGAGCTCTGAATATTGTCTTTCCTCACAAAATAATTTTAGCACCTATATAATTCATCATTCTTTCTTTTGTTATTATTGATATTAAGGATTTCTGTGGAGGGTCTAAATACATTCTCGTACTTTAACATCAACCTTTGACAATGGACCTGTAATTCCTCTCGATTGACGTATGGACCAGTAACAGAAAAGCCTTTTGTCTTTGCTCAAACTGAAGATAAACACAAGCCTTTCTTTACACTAGTGACATTTCCATATCAGCCTACCTCGCTCGAGATATTCCTCCAGGCCTCTACGCCGAGCATCCAGCTGCTGTTCAGAAAGGGAGAAGGGCCATTTCCCTGGAATCTTTGGGAAGTTGAAGTTGGAATACTCTCTCTTTAGGTTCTGGTTCAGGATGGCGAACTCCCGGTAGCGCTTTGAGCACAGCTGCCTACCTGACATGTACACATTGTACACCTACAGCCATTGAAGCAAGAACAGAAAGGCTTTAGAGGGAAACATGTTTTATTCACTGTGCGATCAAGTATTTCCAACATATATGGGACAGGTTTTAGGAGCAGCCACGAGGCTATTTCCAGAATGAAAGATGTTTAGGTCACCGTGTCAAATGAGCACTCACCACAAACCTCTCCGAGTGCTGCTCCACATGTTTGTACGTGGGAACGGAAATGGGCACAGCCTGCTTGTCGCTGTAGTCGTAGTTTAGTTGGACTTCCTCTCCTCCTTCCAACCCATCGCCCTCCTGAGGGGGAAAGGAGAGCACAGCCAGAACCAGCTCCTTCTCCCCTGCACGGATCAGGTCCACGACCTGCTTGTGGGTGGCCCCTTCCACGCTCACCCCATTACTGGAAGAAATTTGAGAGCAAGAGAACAACAAAGTGAGATAATTAAGTTAGAGGGGACTTTTTAAGAGCCCTTTTCACATGATCAATTATTGATGTTTCAACATGGCAAATTCTCTAAATACCAAGACAACAGATCAAGTATCCAGAATTGACCACAGTAGAACTTGAACGGATATTCCGATCAAATATGAAATTGTATTGTAGCGTATTTTCTAATTCCGCTTCTTAGAAGACTTCAAATGGGTAATAACAAATACCGGCCTGACAGCAGTGCCCTTGATTCCCCACATTAAAATCCAGAGAGTAGTTTGTTTTATGTAAGGTAACCTGAGGCCAACCCGTGACACTAAAAACTGTCACGGGTTGTCAGTTGGCCTGATGTCACTGAAGGAATGAAACTGATAGCAGAGATACTTCAATTTTATAACGGCTCTGCTAAAGAAATGGCATTTGGGGCAGATTGGTGATGCCACAGTCGATAAGAAATTCACTTAATAAATAATACAGACTTAAGCATCTGCAATAGTCAATTAAAATGGCACTTGAATCCGTTCTCCTCAGCACAACAGTATAATAGATTTGTATTAATGGTGCAAATATGCGTCCTGTGCTTGTCTTTTTATGTTGTATGTTTGTATGTTTCATATTTTGTCATTCATTGACAAACACAATGTGGGGAGCGCTGAGTAACCAGGTCAGCTCTAATGTCTCCCTCTCCTTTGGTGCCGTGAGACACCTCCCTCCTTGGCTTTACCGAGGCCAGATGGCCCGGGCATCAGGTGTCTCTGTTAATCTTCAAATGAGAAACAGCGGGACGGAAACATGAAAGGAGTGAGTGAGCAAGAGCAAAAGCAGAGGTCTGTCAACTCTACATGCCATGTCTCCATCCCTGTGTAAAACGTGGAGGGAAAGTCTGTTGTGAAAAACCAACGTAAACATCGGGAGATGAGAAGATCTGGTTGCGGAGTGAGAAAAGGGATTAAAGTGACTGAGAGCTAAATTTGACGTGTGAGACCGGGAAGATGAAGATAAAGGTGTTTCAGTCACGCGACCGTTATCCAGTCATCCTTGTGTCAGACAAGACAGAAGCAGCAGTGCCGACCTGACAAGTGTCTCAGCAGCTGATCTGCAACTAGAGATGTTCAGATATCGGTTTCTGAACATCTCTAACAGAAAGAAAGAGGGTTGGTAGCAGGTGAATTTGGCTAAGATTAGAGTTAAGCAACATCACACTAAAGTAGGACTGAAACCATTTGGTTATCAGCTATTTCTCTCCTTGATTGATAAGTGAATATAATGTGAAGACGAAAAATAGACAAAATCTCAACAGGAGATAAACAAGCTGCTCTTCATTGTTCGCCAGGAGATAAGTTGTGTTTTCAAGGTCATCGAGTATCAAGTCATCACATTTGGATCAAAGTTGAAATTGTGAGAATCAATGAGCAAAACTGATTAACTGAAAAGTAATCAGGTTCACTGATTAATGGTTGACTAACTGATTAGTTTATCACTCATGTGAAGCACGTTACAGGACCTTGTGGTATCACTGCCTCCTCTATATACACAGGGAGAGCACATACTTTTTATATCTATTATTCATTTTAAGTTGACTAAGAAATATGTAACATTCTACACAAACTGCACTCAGGCAGATGTCAGAGTCTAGAAATACAACACATGTTAGCAGCTGATCATAGATGAAGTCAACCCTTTCACCTGGTCATAAAACTTTGAAGCAAAACACTGACACTTGACAAACTTCAGCGGATGATGCTTTTGGATATTTTGCGAAACAGCCCAGCTGGTTAATATATCACATGATAACAACCAGCCCCGGCACATGACCCAGAGAGCCATTCAGCAGTAAAGTCTAGAGAATGCATAGGGTTAGTAGATTCCGCAGCAACTTAAAGAACGGCCATTGTTCCTTGTTTTCAGTTTCTATTCTCCATTACTGCCCGGTTTAAGAAAGTTCATTGTAATAAAGGATCATGTTTTCCCTGCACCCACTGGCACTGAGCCAGAAATACATATGGTCCTATGACAAAGATATGTAACATGTATATAGGAACTGAACCTATGTACTGCGAACATATTACTCATTTGCAGTATTTAGTCCTTATTGGTCAGCTGATGGAGGCTCTATTGGGAAGTCATTTATCTTTTATATAACAATAATGATAAATAAACTTTATTTATATATATCACTTAACAATCCTCAGGATGCAATGTGACAAGGACGCCAGACAACAACTAAATTAATAGATGTAGTCACAAGAAATCTTGAACTCATAAAAGCAGTAATATGAATATAATATAATAAAATGAATGGTGAGAAGAAAACGATAAAAATATGGCATCACATGGAGGCACGTCTATAAAAACGGGTTTTAAGAAGTGATTTAAAAAGAAGTCTCTGACTCTGGGAGTCTTATCTCCTCAGGTAGTTCGTTTCCAATCCGAGGGGCCGAGGAAGATCTGATCAGTAAAATCTTAAAATCAATTCTAAACCGGACGTTGAGCCCATGGATAGAAGCAAACTATCTGGGTGATGTGATGTTTTCCTTTTCAGACCAGTGAGAAGCCAAAAGCTGCTTATAAGCGACTATTATACATCTATTAACGGCGAGAGGAAGTGGGGAACAAGTTATTTCCATCCAGAACTCTTCTGTGGGAGAGTGTGACAGCTCGCCTGACTTGTCCTACTGCTTTGATGTCTGTCCAGGTCCCAGCCATGTGTGTCAGTGTCACATCCACTCGAGGACACTGATAACGACATGTAAACAATGAGAGAGGTCTAAACAACTGTCCCATGTAAACAACACTGCTGATCCAGAGATGTCTCCTCCAGACATGGCACACACAGACAGACACACACCCTCCATATGATGTGGAATGTGAGTAGTAGCATCACACTCTTCTTGCTCCAGGCTCAAAACACACATCCGCTCCATTAGACAACACAATGTCAACAAGGCTGTCACGTAGCTGCTCTCCACTGGCTCCACAGGACGCTAGCTACCTGGCTCCTCGGCTAGCTACAGCTAATCAACATGCAAAGGCTGTGCTGTAACTTATGTAAGCTGGTTAGCCTCCTGGTTGAGGCAATAGCATTAGCATTGGTGAAGCTACATCCACCCCCCCCGCACACACACACCACAAACCCGCTCAGACACGCGCAGTAAACCGGGTAAATAACTAGTTGTGCTGCGTACACGAACCATTTCGTTGTCATAACACACAAGTGACGTCGCCGTGTAGCCCCGGGGACGGCTAATGTTAACACATGCCTGCCGGAGCGAGCTCCAGCTAGCCTCAGCATGCTAGCTCCCGGTTGGACTTACACTTCCAGGATCCGGTCACCCTTAGCTATCCCGGCTCGGTCCGCCGCTCCTCCGGGCAGGACGGCGCTGACATGCTGCAGAGGAGCGTACAGTTCCCCGTTGATGCTCCGGAGCTGCCCTCCTTCGCTGACTTGACCGCGAACGTTGAACCCGTACCCGGACTCCGACTTGACGATCCGCACCGAGCGCGGACCCGACGTTACCGTGGTGGCGGTCTGGCCCGCGGTGCCCGCCGCCGCCGTCGCCGCCGAGGAATCGGCGGCCGGACCGTTGCGGGATGCCGAAGGCTGAGCCGACCGAGTTTCATCGCCTTCTACATCCGCCATCTTATCCACAGACCGTACCCCCCACCTCCTCCTGTCGGTGTCTTGTGCTGAATTCAAAACAACACTCGGGCTCTGTCCCTCGGTCACGTCAGCTCCACAGACCCGCTCTGTTGTGGATGACCCGCCCCCAGGAAGCGTCACGAGACCCGGCCACTCAACGTGACCTCCCGGGGGCGTCACCGGGACTCAGGTCTTTTCTCTTTTTAAACCTTCTAATCTGTCATATTGTCTATGGTGAGTATTTATCAACTGTATCTTCATCATCAGATCTGATCACGTGACAGTGGAGGAACAGGTCCATGGATCTGAGTGGGTTGTTAATTACTTTGTTATGGTTCTTTAATCCGAAAGCAACTTGTCAACATGTTGTACAAACGCAGCAAAACAGGAGAAATTAAACACATAAAAAATAAGTACAGAAGTTTACAGAAAAATATTATGAGGAACAACAACAACAACAATAAAAAAATTATACTAAGGAGGCTTCTTCAAAAATTTGTAGAAAAATGATATATATAATATATATATATATTTGTATTCCATAATGAATGGAAGTCAATGCAAAGTCCTATTAAGATGCAAACCTGTGTGTGTGCATGTGTAAACCAAACTGATTCTTTTCAAGCCTATATGTCAGTACCAGAAGACGCTGTTTCTCTCAAACACTCACTTTCATCAAAGAAATGATTCATAACTGAGACACTTTGACATAAACTCCATGTGGAAAATTACAGAATAATTGGACATATTGCAAAATCCCTCCCCTGGTGCTCATAGTATATTTTTGTCCTATTTTCCCATTTTTTACATTTATACTTGCACAAATACACCACAGCAAATTCCTTGTATCTGTAGCCCTGCTTGGCTATGAAAGACGATTCTGATATTTTATAACTAAAGGTTCTCAAATGTTTCAGCCACTTGTAGCTTTAGATTATTTTTTTACTTCCCCCAGTCCCTCAACCTATTCTTCTCACACTCGCTGATTTGCTCCCCCGTGACAACATTTAAAGCTGATGACAACCACTGATATTATTGTGCCTGCGTCACGTTATCTCATGAAATTATGCAACAGGAGTGGTGATGTTGATTAAAGTTGGATTAATCTGTGAAATTACCTCCTCTGTATTTGCTCAAAATGAAACTTGTAGGTTAGTTGTTAACATAATCTTGGTGGTAAAGCTTATCGCTGCAGCAGAACACAATGTTCCCATGGTGGAAGCTTCCAAAGAAATGAAATGAAAGCTTATATATATATCTATAATACTTTATTTGTAAGACAGGAAGAGTTTTATTTGTTTTAAAAGATGCCTGTGCTTTGATAAATGTATCATATCCTAAGACATGAGCAACTAGGGCGGGGCAATAAAACCATATCAATGATATGATTATTGCAATATAATTTTCATCAGTAGCAATGTAACAAAGGTTGAAAATTGATGTACTGCCTGTGCATGGTGGAAGCTCAGTAATCCACCTCTTACTTGTTAAATCAAGTGTTTACCAATCCCTGCTCATAAACAAGAGTTTAAAACCACAACCTTCTGAGCAAAAATCTGTGTTTGAACTTAATAATTTGAATTTTTTTGTGATAATTATCGATATCGACAGAAGATAACAGGGGATATTTAGGCTAAAAACATGTTGCAAATGAGTTGGTATTTGCACAATGGAATTTTTTCATAATGGTGAGTAGATAATGAGTGAATTCACATTTTTGGGTGAACTATCCCTGTAAACTGATTCACCATTGCAGCCATTTGTCTTTGTACATGATTCCTGTCATACAAAGTAAATCAGTTGTATGAGTTAAAGACTTGGAGACAAAATTACTGAAAGTGTTTCGGTGCGACCTCATAATCCTGCTCAGATTGTGGCGCTGACCTGCTTGTGCAACTTCCAATATAAGCACATGCAGTAACAAAGTTCACAACTCAGAGTTTCAAAGAAGAAAAAAAAACATTTATTTAATTTTGCATTATGGCATACTTTGACTTTTTTTTTCACGTCAGTACCTTCAAGCATTAGTAAATATTCATTCTTTTATCAGAA
>NC_070643.1:16535579-16548551 GCF_947347685.1 Pleuronectes platessa | reverse complement strand
AACTAATGAATTATGATCAAGGAGATATTTTAGTACTTATTTAAGATTCCAGGTTAGTTGTTGGGTTTGAAAATAAAAATGTATCATGAGCTCACAGTTGCATCAATGAGGGAGGATGTAAAAAAACAAAGGAAATGTATTTGTTTTGCCCAATGAGACAGTGCAGAAGAAAATAATACAACAGAAAGATTGTTCCCCACATACGGAAACATCAAACAGTAATTTACATAGCGTACACATACATTAATTTAATACATTTGTCACCACATCATTTCACTGTATCCACCCTCTGTTACTGTTCAGTGGATTCAAATCTTGTTAACACCTCATTACTGCGGGAGAGTATGAAGCCAGTTTACGCTTGTGAAGTGAGATTGCTTAGAAAAGTTGTTTCCTTCAGTTCTGGAGTCATTCAGCTGTAAAATGACAAACAACAGCGGAGCTTGGTATTGTAATCTATTCTGCTAATTCTGTTCAGCTCTATAACATTTCCAAAATCGCTAACATTGCTTAGACCCGTTCCAAAATTTGTTCAATATACGATGTGCCCACACATGAATAGCCGGCCGGTTCATTTCCCTGGAGTTTGGAATGAAATAAGTCATCGGTAAAAAACAGAAAACAACACAAAATGTCTCCTGGAATTAATCTTTTAATTGTCTCTTGAAATAAAGTGTGTTGTTTTACTTTTTCACGTCTGAAACATGAACTGAATTCATGTCAACAGCCGCATAAATCACTGGAGGGAAGGAGATTGAGTTGATTGGCTGCACATCACTTCACACACATGATCAGACAGTGACACACACACACACAAGCTCGCTCATGACATGGGATCCTGGACATCTGCCCCAGCACACACATATACACACACACACACACACACACACAAACACACACACACACACACACACACACACACCCACACACACACACTCCCACACACACAGGGCCATAACAAGTATGGTTAATCTTTTAGACAAAACACACACTGTCCAGTGACCTGTTTTCATGGCCCCCATCATCATGTCACTCTCTGCAACCACGTCTGTCATGTAAACCTGTAGATGTTCTCAACACACACATTCATCAAGTCCCCCACTGTGCACACACACACACACACACACACACACACACACACACACACACACACACACAAATACACACTCTGGTGGGTCAAAGAAAGTGCATCCTTATTAAATCATATCCGTTGTTGATAATGAAGACACATTGCTGCAGGGAGTTTGTCTTTTCAGAAACAACAATGTGGAATATTTAGAATCGCCCACAAAGGATATTAATGTGTCACACATTCAATTACCACAAAATAAAGTGCAGTAATTACTGTTCGAAATATATCTTTCCAAAATAAAATAACATTTGAAAAACAGTTTTTCAAGCAGTATTATGACTTGAATTAAAGTGTCAATGCTACTTAGTTAGACATAGCTAGAAGTGTCAAAACGAACGACTACATTTTATTAGAACCAAATTTTCATGTGCTTTCCAGGAAAAACCTTTGGAAACAAATTGGAATTTATGGACCCTGAAAAGATAAAAGTATTATCAAAGATCCACACCCGAAATCAAACCACGAAGCTTTCAGTATTAATGTCGAGGTTCAAAGCAAATCTGAGGCAGAAAAACATGTTGAATAAAGAGTCTCTGGCTGTTAACACCACTTACACCCGTCTCCCCTCCTGCCTCCCTCCTGCCTCCCTCTCTCCCCCACTGCCTCGCACACACTCGCTGCCTGGCCTCAGCCCTACTTTCTTCTGAAGCTGATGTTTCCATTACAGAAATAAAAGCATGACGGCTAATCCAGTTATATGTTCCCTGGACGACACGCACACCCACACATATATATGCATACACACACACACACACACACACACACGCACACACACACAAACTGTTGAAACACAAGAAAACAAGTTCAAAGGCTCAGACATGTTGCAAGTGGATAAATATGGGTACACACTGAACCGTACATAACTGTACACACACAGACACACACACGCACGCAGACACACATGAAGGGGGGCTGGGGAGGGGGGCATTTGATTGAAGCAAGAGCCCCTGTTGTGAACAGTCAAACAGTGCTTTCTTGGGTGCTGGAAATAAACAACCAACATTGGTAACACACACAAACACACACACACATTCAAGTAAATTTGGAAAAGACACTAATGCATTCCATAGTCTAACCTTGATTTAACCCTCAACCCTCAAGCAGTCCTTAGAAGTGATGTCTAATCGTCAAACTGCTCCTCACAAAGATAGAAGTACCAATATCCACACACTAATCTCCCAGGACAATTTCCCACAGAGCTGCACAACCTTCCTGTGGAGGGAAAAGATGGGGGGGGGCTGCGAAGAAAGAGGTGATGTCATTTCTAAACCTGATCTCCCTCTTCCCACTTCTCCTCGTCGTTAATTCATAAATAACATTGTTTATGAATTGACGACACGTGATATCTGTCCTGATATGCTGTGCACCAGCTGGCAGCTGTTTTTAATTTCTCAAGGATTTAAAAGAGTTCTCTGGCAATTTAGTGCTGTGCGTCTATAAAGTTTGAAGACTCTTAAGGGACAGGCTTTAAAATGAATGATCACACAGACACTTTGAATAACTCTTGGTTTCACCCCAGAGCGCCGGCATCCCAAGGATTCTTCCACCTTGTCCCCTCAATCCCTCTAATGTCCAGTTGATCCAAATTGTCCTCTAAACAATAACCCTGGATATGTTTTATCCTCCTGCTTCACAACACAGTGAATCAGATTTACGCTGGAATCCATTTCTTAAAGAGGCCTCACGCTTTTCCTTTACACAAACGTTGGACCCTGTTTTGGAGACAACGTGATGTGGACTTAAAGAGACGCTCACGACTTTCTGTCCAAACCCGAACAGGCTCGGTTTGGGTAGGTGGGCTGGAGCCAATCCCAGCTGACCTTGGGTGAAAGGTGGGGTCCAGCTCACCAGTCCATCACAGGACTTAACCTGCGTGTGTTTGCAATGTGATAGATTATATTTGAGTTAACAACACAGTCCAGAGAAGAAGGTGAATACGCTTCAGGTGAGAGGTTGAGAATCATTGAGATGAACCAGGGAAAGGAGAGAGGAAGAAGAGGAGGGAGGAAGGACAACAGTGAGATTCAAGGCTCTAGAGATACAGGGGTGGGGGGGGGGGGGGGGGGGGGGGGGGTGGCGGCAGGGAGAGGAGGTATGTCCTACATGCATGGACACTCAGGTCATTCCAGATAATTGAACTACCTGCATTCTATTGCTCCCTCTGTCAACCCCCCTACATTTATTAAATTACTGTATTAACCCTTTAATGGGTGGAAGTGTGAGATGATGTAAACATTCCTCTCTCTCTCTCTCTCTCTCTCTCTCTCTCTCTCTTATACTCTTATACACACACACACTCTATCTACTGTAAATGTATGTGATGTTTAATTGTTATAGTTCAGCATCCATTGAGTTAATTACGTCCCTAATGAGGACACTATTTCTTCCCTCATCTAATTAAAGGGTAGTTACAACACGTATTTGTCGGTGTCCTGAACTTGACCGGACGACTTTAGGACTAATGTTCTGTGGGATCCGGCGAGCGTGTGTCCTCACCTCGTCAGTGAACAGGGATCTGTGTGTCACACGTGCTGCTGTGTGCAGGCATGCGTGCTGAAGTGGGTCATCCCTGGAACCACAACCTTGGTATATAAGGGAAAACATTTACAAAAGCATTGCAGTAAATTCTAACTACATTAACGTTTTTTTTGTAGGTCTGCAGTGAGCTGGTGATCTGACCAGGATGTATTCTGCCTCCTGCCTCATGTGAGCTGAACGTAAATTGTATGGGAGGATGGATATTGATATTTTTGTATCTGCTATACCGAGGTCCATATTTCACCTGTTTGAATATCTTGAAAGCTATAGCTTGTGGTTCCCAACAAGTGTTTTCTACTATTTTATCAATTCCATTGACACAATTAGTTTCCACTGCCCCCAGGTGGCTGAAAAATAAGTTATTGGAGATTTCTTTTTTAAATGTCAATCCTGATCTACACTTTTAAAAAACTGACCTTGCTGCTGCATTATCTTTTCTTAAAATGGCAGAACTTCCATCCCCCTATTTCTACATTTGTAGTTTAATCCCTGGATTTGGTAATTTCGGTTGGTTGGCGCGTGTAATTTGCATAATACATGTGGTTTGTGCAAATCTGCATCCATGTAGAATAATTTATGGATCATTCATCAGAGAATACTCGTGTGTGTCTGTGCATATACTGCCTCAAAAGGCACCTATACACACACACACACACACACATGCACAAATGCACACACACTCACACAAACACAATCACTGGTCAAATGTTAATGATTTATTAATTCATGAGTTTAAATCTTAAATCTTCTAACGGAAGAAATGGAAATGGACGCGCGCACACACACACACATACACACACACACACACAGAAAGGGAATTAAAATGTGTTAAAAATAATAACCATGTCATGGCCTGATTGGTTTGGTTTTCCCATATTTAACTCAGTGGACTGGGAAATGAAAGTGTGAGACATTGTGGTGGACTGAAGGGGGGGGGGGGGGGGGGGGGAGAGAAAGAGAGAGAGAGAGAGAGAGAGAAAGAGATGTAACAAGGAATGAAACAAGGCAGTGAATAAATGAATGAGCGGATGAATGAATGAAGGGCAAGTTGAGAACAAAAGGAAAGGGGGACAGGAGAAGAAAGAAAAAGAAATGAGAAAATGAAGACTGGAAAATTTACAGTTGCACCAGAAAGTGTGGTGGGTTTGCACAAGAAGCATTTGATGCAGTGAGAAGAGTTCACAATTTTAAAGAATATATACTAAACCATAGTGTGAGCAGTGTGTGGAGTCAAATAAGGGTAATTAATATTCAATATTTATTGGTTTACTAGATGTCCATCAAATTCAAGTCATTTAATTTATTGCTGAGTTGGACATGGGATGATAAAATGATATAAATCACTGATGCAGATATAAAAAATATAAATTTGCAATGTTCTCTGCACCTTTATTTATCACACTTTAACTAATATTCAATTCTATCCGGATCAGTCATATGAGTTTGATCCTAACAAATCATAATCATAATGGCTCAGGAGTTCTGACCTTCTAACGCAATAATTGCTTCTGGTTGTACTTCACGATCAGTGGTGTCCTTTATGGTCAAATAAGCTCGGTGCACATTATATGACCATTGAAAAGAGTTTTTTCCCCCATTCACAGACAGAAATGACACACATGTGGTTGAACACTGCAAAGCTGGAAGAAAAGAAATCCTCATTGGCACCAGAAACAATTGGAAAGCAGCGGTTTGCCTCATTACAGCCGCCTGTAGCTCGGCCTCAGACAAGAAGTAATGAGCAGCAGGACAGACAGTCATTAACCTAAATAGCTGCAATGGCAAAGGAAAGTCATGTGGCTTTTCACACGGCCACGTTTCAAACCTCTGTGAGAGAACGTGGAGCTTCCCCCTGGGAAAAAGGAAACACATTATACTCCTCTGAATTAAACATAACCCCAAAATATAACAATTCTCCTTGAAACCCAACTGTTAAGATTTAATGACGATAAACTTAAATAAACTCTGCAGGTTACGGTCTAATTTCATCTATTATTTACATCGAAACAATCTCTCCAAATTAAAAAAAGCTGCAGGTCCGTAAAGAAAATAATTAGAGTAGAAAAACTGTAACATGAACTTGGATTTCATGCTTCGGAGAGTGTGTGTGTGAGTGTGTGAGTGTGTGTGTGTGTGTGTGTGTGTGTGTGTGTGTGTGTGTGTGTGTGCGTGTGTGTGTGTGTGTGTCAAGTCTGATTTCACGCCACCAGGCTCCGATGCTTATAATGACCTGCAGAGAGAGAGAAAGAGAGAGAAAGATAGAATGACTAAATATGAATTCAGGATTATAAAACACTTTCAGATACTCATACACGATTCAGTGTTTATTGACACTGAACCTGGGTCGCTGCTGACGAAAACATCACAATAAAAAATAAAAAGTTCTTCTGACAGTTTTCATTAAAAACATAAAATGGAACTATCTATTTCAAAACGATACAAATGGGGTCTTGTGAATTTGAGGACCTGAGGTTTGCTGTCGCCCAGTGCAACAGTTTGATTCCCTGAGTTTTAAAAAAGAAAATGCAAATGAATGCTTGTTTTGTGTCTAGTCGGATGCCATTAACTTTTAATTCACAATCATCTCATGCATCATTTGCATCCATCGCACGTTTCCATTTCTATTCCCATTTTCTCTTCAATTTCTGGCGTTTCAACCTCATTTTTAAATCCAAAATCAAAACGGCAAACTGGAAGCAACTGTCAAAATTAATCTTTTTTAGTTTCGTAGTTTTCATGCGACTTGTTGGACAAAAAGAGATTATCACAAGAAAAAGTTCCTCACCAGATCTTTCTGGTCTCACAAGAAACTTTGGACCATGGACTTACAAGAAAATAACCAAAAACTAAATGACATATAATTTTTAAGAAATAAAGACAAGGATTAGAATTCTGACAGAAAGCTTTTGAACCGTATTGATAATGATCTACTTTCTCTGCGTAACACAAACATGTGTGTTCACTGTATTTTGGCCGATCCGTTGCTCTCTGACATAGATCCACACACGGACTCTGAACCCAAACAAATGGCTTGTTTACTCTTTGTGTTGGTTCTGTCACACAAAGTTTCATCCTCACGAGCTGAAAGTCATTTTCTTCTCATCCACAGGTGAGTGTTTCGACGGTGGCAGTGCAGCATGTATTTAATAACAGGTGATAAGTGTCTGCAGAGGAGCAGGAAGTGAGACGTCACTGGTGGAAGTCTCATTAAAGCTGCAATGAAGGGGAAATCCCTTCTCCAGATTTTGACTAAACTCTAACTGTGTCTTTTGTTCCGATTCTCAGACGTGACAGTGCTTTCAGTCACCATGAGGAGCTCGCTGCTGCTGTGCCTGGCCTTCAGCTTGGCCATGTTTGGATTTGGTGAGAGAGGCTAAAGAAGGAACTCCTTCATTAAAGCTCAGGTTTTT
This sequence comes from Pleuronectes platessa, assembly GCF_947347685.1. NCBI lineage: Eukaryota > Metazoa > Chordata > Actinopteri > Pleuronectiformes > Pleuronectidae > Pleuronectes > Pleuronectes platessa. The sequence continues at coordinate 16,541,471 of NC_070643.1, read as the reverse complement.
TTATCCCCTCTTTGAAAAGTGCAGCCAAGTGGAGCGAGAGGGAGATTACGTGTTTCTGGGAGAGGACACAACCGCCCGAAGGAACAGTTTGGCACGTCAGTGTGTCGGTTGAATGTGCTGCTGTTGTGTCATGTGCTTCCACTTCCCACTTTGCAGAGTCAGTGATAATCATTCATAATAATTCGTGTGATATTTCAGGGAGAAAGTGCAGTTTGCTCTGTGCAGACAAGAAACTAATGTGTTTCTGATTTACAACACAGCAGTACAATTGTTGCTTCATCATGGTTGAGGTGGTACCACTCCGCCATGTTGCTGTTATTTAACACACTGGAGACTGGTATATAAATATTTAAAATAATACACTTCTCCATTATTTAAAGTTTAGCACTTGGAAGTGAAGTGTACAGTTATTTCCAATATGCATTCTTTAAAAAGGAAAAGGTTTTGGAAAATACTGGAGCTTTTGTTTACTTTTTCCATTAGAGGAACAGTTTGACATTTTTAGAGAAGAGTAGGTAAGAAGACTGATGCCACTGTCATTTTATTAAGAACGTTTATTTGAATAGAATGACATTAAAACATCTTTCGTGCACTCTTAAAATAAATGTTATATGAAATATCGAGACATTCATTTTCAAAAATAAGCAAAATAGTACAAGACACAGATCACCTCTCATTTTTTATGGATTATGATACATTTGGTGACTTTTATCTACAAACTTAACTCCACTAATCCATTGACTGCGTGTGTGTGAGTGTGAGTGTGTGTGTGTGTGTGTGTGTGTGTGTGTGTGTGTGTGTGTGTGTGTGTGTGTGTGTGTGTGTGTGTGTGTGTAGGTGATTCTCTGCAGTGTTACTCCTGCCCTGATGGCTCCTCCAACAACTGTGAAGCCAAGCAGGACTGTAACCAGAGTGAAGACAGCTGCCTCAAACTCACCAGTACCGGTAAGCATGGTAAAGGTAGAACATATATGTGTGATACATTTTAACATCACCAACAAGGATAACTACAATGACAACGACATCAACAACAACAATAAAAATAATGATGTAAATTTGATTGTATATATTCTTTAGGCAGAATAAAATATAGATAATATATAAATATGCACATCCATACAAGTCCACAATGCTTGTCTCACTGTCCCCTCAGGAAAGACCTTCACCACATGTATCAGGAACGCAGACTGTGACTTCATGACTCTGGCCGTCAGATTCTCCGAACCAGACTTCACCTTCTCCTGCTGCCAGTCGGCCCTCTGCAATGGCCAAGAAAAAAGTGCATTTCAGAAATTTAAAGATTTGTTTGGTTAAGAAATGACAGAAAAAAGAAAAACAAATGAATAAAGTTGTGAGTCTTGATTTCTATTGTGATAAGAACCAAATAACCATAGTCCAATTTTGAGGGACCTTCACAAGGGTGTGTCTCCTGCCTCACCTCTCCCCTTTTTATCATTGTACTCCTGTGTTTGAGAGTTAACCTGCTAGTTAAAGCGTAATTTGCCCTTTTATTTGTGTTATCAATTCATGTAGGGACTCCATATGTAAAATATTGACTGGTTCTTTGGCTTGTTTTGGCAGAATAAACAGAGATCACCTCCAGAAACATTCATGGTTCGGCTCTTAACTTCAAACTTGCATGTGCAGATTCACCTTCTGACAGAGAAGTCAACAGGGAACAAAGATGAAAGTGTTTTTTTGTCCTGCAAATTTCTGTGTAACTTTTGGAAAGATTTTCAGAAAATTCTAGAATTTTTTTTCCAAAAATCTCCAGATGTTTAACTAAAAATGTCAGCAAATATCCCAGGATATAACCAAAAATATTTAACCCACCCCCCTGTAAAATTTCAAGAAAACCTTAAAAAGATACCAAATGACCAGAAAAATACTTGAATGTTTTTTTTTCAAACAGTACCTTACTGGGAAGTAATTTGTTTTATATCGTACACATCAGACTTTAATTGTGTGTTCCACAAATGCTGTGAGCTGTCATTACAAAATAAATTCAATTGATCCTCTAGAGCCAGAGAAAGAGGAAGGATCATGCAGAGCGACGGGGTCAACACCATGATGGACGTTGTGGCTCAGTCGTCCAAAGCAAAAAACCATTTCCCTGTGCGATGGCTGGATTCAAACCTGTGATTTAAAAAGCAATAAGAAATAGCTTTAAACCCTGTGAAGCACGACAACAACAACAACAACAACAACAACAACAACAGCCTGAAAACAGTCAGAAAAACAAAAGTTAAAGTCCAGTGTCTGCTTCTGTCCTTGAATAATAATCTACACAATCTGTAGTATTACAGCTGATTAAAGGGTAGTGCGTTGACGATAGAACTATGTGTGTGTGTTTGTGTGTGTGTGATGGGGCCTGTTTCTGCAGCAGTGAGTAACCACAACGTCTTAATTTACCAACTTTAATTAAAAGAAGGACAACATCTGTTATCTGAAACAATGTGAGCACGTGTGGTTGCGTCTGTTTTTGTTTTCTCCTGACAAATGGTCCCAGGGTCACACAATAACACACAACAGTCAGAAAATAAATGTGTATTTTCAACTTAGAAAGAAAAAGGTTATAGGGTATTCTAATATGGTACATCAGTGGATGTCAAAGAATCATGCCAGGGTGTGTGTGTGTGTGTGTGTGTGTGCATCTGTGCGTGCTGTAACTCTGTCCAGGTGGTTAGATAATTAAAATCATTCTCACACTTGGTTTTACATCAAAATCTTAATTCTAACATCTGGCCAAGGAATGGAGAAAAAGACTTTGAGTGTTTGTGTTTGTTTGTGTGAAAGATGGCCTGTTGGGATAACAGTGATTAGGTTTTTAACAAAGATTAACAAACAAGATATCATATTAAAATATGTTGACCCTGCAGCTCAAGAAATCACCAGAAAATAGACAACAATCAACTTCAGAGAATAAATTCAAGGCATATGCAGCAAAAAACTGCAAATATAGAACACAACCAAATAGAAAAAATATGTCAAGCAAACAGCAAGGTTATATTTTACACAGGACAGAATAACTTTAAAAACTTTTTTCAAGTGAATCTATGGGAATCATGTGAATAGTCGTGGAGTTTTTGTGAAATATTCCACAAATATGAATAAAAATACAAATGTATACCAGTAAAAAAGATCACATAGGATTTATTGAAAAAATTTAAATATAACAGAAATCCTGACAAATACGTTAGTATTCAGATTATTCCGAAAATGAGGATTACTGATATCTTCTAAATCGAAAAGAAAAGTACATCTGAAATTTCCTAGATGATATCCCCCCCCCCCCCCCAAAAAAAGTTGATGTGGTCACCAGGGAACAGAACTGAACAGGGTAGTACATGTGTCACATCTCAGCAAACACACATTTGGAGGTAAAATGGTTTGTCTGCTTGTCACAGGTACAACTGTCTGGGTTCACAAATCCTCTATAAAGATTGAAGAATATATTTCAGAAGCAATGAGGAGGAAAAAAAACTGGAAAAAAACCTGCAGCCTCAGCCTGTGTGATCAGCCTGTCAGACGGAGAGAAGAAAGCTTGCTACTTCAGAGTCGAGTGCATTTCATAGACGAACCGACGGTGTGACACTGATGGAAAAAACACGAGCTGACAGGATGTGGAGCTTTTGTACGAGCGCTGAAACCCACACAGAGCTGCATGTGAAGCCTGAAGCAGTGAGTGTTTTATCAGCGATCCATAAGCAGTCGCCATAGTCAGACAGAGAATTAGCCGCGTTCTGGAAGGTATAGGCTCTTGTTGTTAATTAACGGCAGATGTTTTTTAGGTGCCGGAACAAGACGATGCCTCAGTGAATAATTGAAGTTCAACAGTGTTCTTTTTTCCGAAGTGTGTGATGCCTCGGGAGCTTTTTGTTTCTCTCCACACTCTGTCATCCTCTTTCTTTCTCTCTGAATTTCAACATAGCTGTTAAGAATGAACTTTTTCCCTAATTATCAACGAGTGCAAATAATGAGTATCATTGTGTGGTCTGCTGCCGTGTGCACTGCGCGAGAAAAGGAAACGACAGTCCTCCCACTGGTCACCAATTTTAGATTAATGCAACCAATTAAATTTGATTTACAACAGAAACTGTGAAACACTTTCTACGTGTGTTTATTGACTATAAATACTGTATAAAACTTTTTTTATGTAGTATAATGCCAAGATGAAGATTTGTGTTAATGTTTTTGTTATATATAAAGGGAAAAGAACGAAATGCTAAAGTTTGGGCAGCCCCCCAGAAATGTCGGTCAGAAGTAATATATCAAATCTACAGTTCTCGGACCTTGATTAGCCTCTGAGGACCGGGATCTGTTCACAATCAGGGGAAGCTCATTTCTCCTTCAGCTCTCTGGAAATTCAAATAATTGGTGCCTACAAAGCAGAAGAAGAGGGAAGCAAAGTTTTAGGCAGATGTTTCCTCAGTTCAGAGCAACAGTAAATAGTCAACAGGCAGGATAGAGGTCTGCTGTGGAAAACTACTAAAAAATCCTCAGAGAGACTCAGCAGCACTACTCCACTGTGACACCGGCTGGAATATAACTTTCATGGAGGAATCATCAGAAAAAATAAAACCTTTCCTGTGTCTTTACCACAAAAATCTGCATCAGAGGTTTGCAGCTTAACGTCTAAACAAGCCTGAACTCTTCTTTTCGACTGCAGAGCCGAATTTCATGAACAGAACATCTCTCTTGATTGTTGCTCACAAGGTGGATCGATCATGCTCTGGGGGGCAAAGGATGGATATATAAAGTAATCACGTTCAACTTGTTGAATCAGCCATAACATATTAACCAGTGTGTTACCAGCTGGAGGCTACTTCTGAACTTTAGAAAGTGCTCGGTCAGCTGCTTTCATCCGTCTCCAGTGTTTATGCTAAACTAATTGACTTCTGGCTCCTGAAGACATGTTTTCAATCCTCTAATCAAACTTTTAGCTTTTTTTTATCCACCCTAATGTATTTGTATCTGTATAATATGCACTAATCATATTATTCCATATGTATTGCATCATAGTGTACGTATTGTGTCGTATTATATATTTTCTTATCTTTTCTTAACGTATTGTATTGTATTGTATCCATAATTCCTTATTTAAATGTATTTCATGCAGCTTATTTCTCGATAATTAAAGAATCTCTTTTCTTCATGTTACAGTAGGAAGCACATCATGACTTGTGTCACTTGCAGTGAAGCCACAGGTTCAGCACCTGTTCAGATCTAAAATGAGCTTCTCTCTTCCTCTCAATTGTTTTCATACGTCTGGTTTGAAACTGCATCATCCTGACAACCGATGCTTTTATTTTCCATCCCTGCTGCTGTTGTCCTGTTGCAGACTATTGCCATGGAAACCAGACCTGTGGAGGGCTTTGTATCATTTTTTGTATACTTTTTTTTTTTTTTACATAATCTCCTCTAATCCGGGAGCAATTAGTTTCAGAGCAGGACAGAGAGGAGGAACATCACTCTCTGTCTCCGTGCCTTGATGATTTTCTCTCTGTCTCTTCTCTCGCCCTGGCTGTCTATCTAAATCTGTCTTCATTTTTTCCCCTGCATATTATTTTTCTCCGGCTTGTTATTGCACAACAAACCGTCGCACACAGACACGCACACATGAGCGCTCATACACCAGATCATCCCACATTGATTTAGCCTCCTATTAATCCAATTAGTTCTAAGAAATTGTCGATTTGGCGTCCTCCTCTTCTGTCCTCTGTCAGTGTTTTTCTCGTGTCCTCTTTTTCGTCCCTGCCTGGATTCTCCGGTACAACCCCACAACTACAGCTCCTACTTCTACTTGCAACAATAATACACCTGTAATACTAACAAAAACCACAGTTATTACACTGTGTGCACGGTTTTGTAGATTGTATTCTTCAGATTGAG